>NW_025935150.1:12859-13912 GCF_000764305.2 Hyalella azteca | reverse complement strand
GTGAAAATGACATGATTTTGAAAATGACATGATCGAGAAAATGACATGATTGTGAAAATGACATGACTGTGAAAATGACATTATCGTGAAAATGACTTTCTTCATGGAGATGAATCATGAAATGAATCCTTTTCATCTTAATCTTCAATAACATTTTTATGATCACATTTATCATATATTTATGTTCAACATGTTCATTTCGAGCTGATTGCTCATGTTTCTGCTGATGAACATGATGGACGTTAGTTATTATTTATTTCTTTGCCTCATTTAATATATTTTATGAAAATCTAAAAAAAAACACTTTTCTTTTTTGCTTTAAAAAATTTGGAAAAAAATATCATTCAAGGAAATCGTATCCATTTTTCGCTTAATATTATCATTATTCATCTTATTTATATATAAAAATATATAAAAATAATAACTGACATATATTTTGACAACTAACACATACTGACAACTAACATATCAAATAATAACTTAATATGAATATTTAAAATATTCAAGAAGTTAAAGATATTAAAGCGAACAAAATAACCACTCCCAAGCGTGGCATCTGAAAGCTAACTCGCTTAACCTTTTCGGTAGGAATAACATTATTCGTTAATTACAGAGCTTGCCTTTCACAATAACAACATGACAAATTAAATGCTCGTTATTACATTGCTTGGCCTTTGCTGTGAATACTTAACATTATTGTTGTTTATTGCGATGCTTTGAACTTGTATTTTAATGAGAGATTATCGGGGATAAGAGATAACATTTCCTGCGTAATGTTATTCCTACCCATGACACTCCCCGTAATGCTATTCCTACCCACGCCCCTCCCCGTAATGCTATTCCTACCTACATCACACCCCGTAATGCTATTCCTGTCTCTTATACACATCTAGATGTGTATAAGAGACAGATATATAGCCTCGTAAAGCCAGCCTCAACATATAAGAGGCTGGTTTTAGCATCATATATAGCCACATGGAACCAGCCTCAACATACATGAGACTGGTTTTAGCATCTTATATAGCCTCGTAAAGCCAGCCTCAACATATAAGA